>NC_091295.1:29315832-29333332 GCF_038502225.1 Cherax quadricarinatus
ATCAAGATCATTGGTATATATTATGAACAACAACGGGCCCAAGACTGATCCCTGTGGAACGCCACTTGTTACAGATCCCCACTCGGATTTAACCCCATTTATGGACACTGCTTCCTGTCTGTGAGCCATGACTCGATTCACGAGAGCACTTTTCCCCCAATGCCATGAGCTGTCACTTTCTTTAACAGTCTTTGGTGAGGAACTCTATCAAAAGCCTTACTAAAATCCAAGTAAATAATATCAAATTCTTTATCGCGGTCAACAGCCTCAAAAGCTTTACTGAAGAAAGTTAATAAATTAGTTAGATAAGACCGGCCTCTTGTGAATCCATGCTGAGTATCATTAATCGAGCTATGCTTATCGAGATGGCTTCTTATAATCTCAGCTATAATTGACTCTAGTAATTTGCCTACAGTTGAGGTCAGGCTTACTGGGCGGTAATTTGACGGTAACGACTTGTCCCCTGTTTTAAAAATAGGAATTGCATTAGCCATCTTCCACATATCAGACACTACACCTGTTTGAAGAGATAAATTAAAAATATTAGTTAATGGTTCACAGAGTTCCATTTTACATTCCTTAAGAACCCTTGAAAAAACCTCATCAGGACCCGGCGATTTATTTTGCTTCAGTCTGTCTATCTGCTTCACAACCATTTCACTGGTGACTGTGATGTTACATAATTTGTCTTCTAGCCCACTATAAAAAGTAATTACTGGAATATTGTTAGTGTCTTCTTGTATAAAAACTGAGAGAAAATAATTATTTAAAATTGAGCACATTTCATTCTCTTTGTCAGTAAGATGCCCATAGTTATTTTTGAGGAGACCTAAATTATCTCTAACTTTTGTTCTATATACCTGGAAAAAACTTTTTGGGTTAGTTTTAGAATCCCTAGCAACTTTAATTTCATAGTCCCTTTTAGCTTTTCTTATCCCCTTTTTAATGTCCCTCTTAATGTCAATATACTGATTCATAAGATGACCCTCACCTCTTTTGATACGCCTATAAATTCCTTTCTTATGACCTAGTAGATATTTCAGCCTATTATTCATCCATTTTGGGTCATTTCTATTTGATCTAATTTCTTTATACGGGATAAACGTTCTTTGAGCAGCATGTATAGTGTTCAGAAAACTGTCATATTGATAGCTGTCTTCGTTACCCCAGTCAACAAATGATAAGTGTTCTCTAAGCCCATTGTAAACTGCTAAGCGAAAATCTGGAACTGTTACTGAGTTGTCCCTACTATCGTACTTCCATTCTATGCTAAAGGTAATTGATTTGTGATCGCTTGTGCCAAGTTCCTCATTAATTTCTAAATTATTAACAAGGGTTTCCTTGTTCGCCAGAACCAAATCAAGTAGGTTATTTTCCCTTGTAGGGGATTGAAGACCCTTAAATTACATTCACTTGTTAGACGAAGAATGAGGGGAGACATGACCGAAGTGTATAAGTGGAAGATGGGTATTAATAAAGGGGATATTAGTAAGGTCTTGAGGATATCTCTCCAGGTGAGAACCCGCAGTAATTGATTCAAATTGGACAAGTTTAGATTTAGAAAGGATGTAGGAAAGTATTGGTTTGGAAATAGGGTAGTTGATGAGTGGAACAGTCTACCTAGTTGGGTTATTGAGGCTAAAACCATGGGTAGTTTCAAATATAGGTTGAATAAATACACGAGTGAGAGTGGTTGGATTTGAGTGGGAGTTACATATGAGAGTGGATAGAGTTATCAGAGCTTATTTCATGGGTGGCATTGAAAATTGGGTTGGGCAAATGTTTTGTTAGTGAGATGGATTGTAAAGGACCTGCCAAGCATGGGCCAACAGGCCTGCTGCAGTGTTCCTCCTTTCTTATGTTCTTATGTTCTTATAATTTCCTCACAAACAGAATACAAAGAGTAGTAGTCAACAGAGTAAAATCTGAAGCAGCTACGGCGAAAAGCTCTAATCCACAAGGCACAGTACTCGCTCCCATCTTGTTTCTCATCCTCATATCTGACATAGACAAGGATGTCAGCCACAGCACCGTGTCTTCCTTTGCAAATGACACCCGAATCTGCATGACAGTGTCTTCCATTGCAAACACTGCAAGGCTCCAGGCGGACATCAACCAAATCTTTCAATGGGCTACAGAAAGCAATATGAAGTTCAACGATGAGAAATTTCAATCACTCCGATATGGTCAACATCAGGAAATTAAAACTTCATCAGAGTACAAAACAAATTCCGGCCACAAAATAGAGCGAAAAACCAACATCAAAGACCTGGGAGTGATCATGTCGGAGGATCTCACCTTCAAGAACCATAACATTGTATCAATCGCATCTGCTAGAAAAATGACAGGATGGATAATGAGAACCTTCAAAACTAGGGATGCCAAGCCCATGATGACACTCTTCAGGTCACTCGTTCTATCTAGGCTGGAATATTGCTGCTCACTAACAGCACCTTTCAAGGCAGGTGAAATTGCTGACCTAGAAAATGTACAGAGAACCTTCACGGTGCGCATAACGGAGATAAAACACCTCAATTACTGGGAGCGCTTGAAGTTCCTGAACCTGTACTCCCTGGAATGCAGGCGGGAGAGATACATGATTATATACACCTGAAAAATCATAGAGGGACTAGTACCGAACTTGCACACGAAAATCACTCACAACGAAAGCAAAAGACTCGGCAGACGATGCAACATCCCCCCAGTGAAAAGCAGGGGTGTCACTAGCACGTTAAGAGACAATACAATAAGTGTCAGGGGCCCGAGACTGTTCAACTGCCTCCCAGCATACATAAGGGGGATTACCAATAGACCCCTGGCTGTCTTCAAGCAAGCACTGGACAAGCACCTAAGGTCGGTACCTGACCAGCCGGGCTGTGGCTAGTACGTTGGATTGTGTGCAGCCAGCAGTAACAGCCTGGTTGATCAGGCTTTGATACACCAGGAGGCCTGGTCACAGACCGGGCCGCGGGGGCGTTGACCCCCGGAACTCTCTCCAGGTAAACTCCAGGTAAACACACGCACACACACACACACTGTATATATATGTATATATATATATATATATATATATATATATATATATATATATATATATATATATATATATATATATATATATATATATATATATATATTTTACAAATAGGAATATTTTATTACATAATATGGTACAGAAGATTTAAGAGATACATTGTTGATATAAAGGTGGCATATAAGGTACATGTTGTTACGTGTGTATCACCGATTATAAGGCGAAAATCTCATCCAGCTCCTCAGAGTTGGGGCGTGTGCCCAAAATACAGCAGGCATTACCCCTTTGAACAGCCGCACTGAGCCGCTGGAACAGAAAACTAGCTGCCCTGGGATTCCTAGTTACCCTGATGAGTCTTTTTCCCAGCTCCTTAAGGAATTTAGATGCACTCTTTCCCCATGAGCCAAGGGTCTCTGAGCCTATGGGAACAAACATATAATGATGGGCAAGTTCTCCATATTTTCTAGACTTTTGGGACTCCCTGAAGCTGGCAGCTGCCCCTCCTTCCTCCCTGGTGTATTGGAGATAGGTATCAGCCAAGGTAGATGCACATGTATAGTCCCACACCACCTGCTTCCCATCTGTCCAGGCTTGAAGGGTGATACCATCTGGACGCTTCTGGCTGCCATCAGATCTGCATAGTTGGGGTGGCTCCCTTACTGCTGGGCATCCAGCTGTTGTGAGGCTCCTCTTGATAATGTTATTAACCTCCTCATGTCTTGCAATCTCTCCCTCGGATTTACGGCACACAAGACCATGGTACCCGAATCGGTCTGCTGCTTCACTGCCACAAATACACCTGTGTTCGGCGAGAACAGGGGCGGCAAGTCTGTGGGTCGAGGCGTGTGCCAAGGCTGGAGTTGGGAACAGCCAACAGAAAGTCCCTAGCATGAGGGGCTCTCACTGCCAGGAGGCGGGCTCTATCCTTCCCTGACACACTCTAAAGCATTGTTGAGGCTATACTTTCCACTATTGGACCATCCCAGTGCGATTGTTTGTAGTTGTTGGGGGGAGCAGGTCTGGTTTCAGAGCCCGTTAGATTATCCCAGATCATTGCTGCGTCAATTAATTTTTGGTCCTGGACTCCAATCTTGTCCCTAAGATGTTCAGGGAGAATTGCTGCTACAAGCTCTCTGGATGCAATACACGAGGACAGAAAAGCAGGAAACGCAGTCTGTGATGACTTGCGGACACCAGTGCCTCCTAGTCTGACTGGAAGTGTAGCTTGGTTCCACTGCCCGTCTTCTAGAGTAAGGTTAAGTACTTTCGTAAAAATCTGCCTCAGAATACTGTTATATTCGTGCAGTATAGGGTTATCATATGAAGGTGCACATCTTAGGAAATATGTCAACCTGGGCAGACTCAAGCACTTTGTGAGAAGGTACAAGGCATCGTGGGTGTCCAGATTGCCTATTCGTTGTTCCAATCTCCTTAACTCTTCCAATTTCTTCCTGAGAATTGTGTCAATGGCATTGCTTCCCAGAGGTGCTCCTAGCAAGACACTATTTGTGGGGGCAATGACTGCTGCTCCTGGTAGTTTTGATCTCACTGCATTTATCACTTGTTGACTGACTGAGATGATTTCACATTTGGATGGATTCAGGACGAGACCCATTTCCTGTCCCCGTGTCATTACCTGTGTAAGGTCATGTATGAGGGACTCCTTTGTACCTGCAAGAGTGACATCATCTAGGAACCAGATGTTTAGCTCGCTGGTCAGTCTGACTGTGATTTCCCTAACTGCTATACAGAAGAGAAATGGTGCAAGAGGATCTCCTTGTTGGACACCCTCCGATGATGTGATTTCATGCCCTCCAAAGAGAAGCATTGATTCCTTGCTATACCCAGCTGAAACAAAAGGGAAGAGACCAGGGAAATGTTCTTGTACTGCTGCTAATACCACGTCTCTTTTCAGGAGATTGAACGCATTCTTGAAATCTAATTTTACCACTGCATTGTCCTCAGGCAGGTTGTTGATATACGCCCTTGTTGCATGAACCACTGCTTCACTTCCTTGAGAGACCCCAAAGCCAAGCTTTTTTGGTTGAAGCATCATGGCTGCCTGTGCACGAATACTTCGGACAGCAGCTTTGGTTACGAGGCAGCGTAACGTGTTCCCTACTGCAATTGGCCGAATTCCTCCATCCTTCTTTTTAAGTGCACAAAGTGTTGCACCAAAAAAGAACGGTCTAATTTCATCAGGAATCAGACCAGCCAAGGAATTGTTGACGAACCTTGTGATCTCTGAAAGCAGTGTCTCTGCAATTTCCCCAATAACTGGATTAACCATTTCCTTTAAATGCTGTGGCCTTATTCCAGTGTAACCCCCAGCAGAGCCAGATGGGAACGACATTATTGCTTTGTAAATGTCTGAGTCTTCCACAATCAATGGTTCCATAGTGGGGACAGAGGTGTTGGAACTGTTGGTGCCACTGGTTTCCCTGGCAGGGTGCTTTCCTCTAAGTGCTTCAGCCGTGTCAGCATCCCTGGGAGCAACTGTATCTTCACTGGTAATAATTCTGATTGCCCCCACTGTGTTGCCCTCTTCAATTTTCTTGCTCACTTGGACTCTGACTTTTTCACTGTCAGTAGAGTGAGTGGGGGTTCTGCCTCTCCCTTTTTTGTGTTGACGGGGAAGGCGAATGAGGTTATCAACTCTAGGAAAATCTCTTAAGGATTTAATTATCATTGAGGCTAGCCTCTTTCCCCTTCTTTCCGGCACAGCTAAGCAGACATTGCCAAGAAGTAGCAAGTTGTGCCATGCCTTGATGGTTGGTGGAGCATTTAAGATAGTGGAACCATCGTTTACTTTTTTCAGGAGGTCTGTAAGTTTCCCAGCTGCTTGTGGACGGGCTGCTTTGGGAATATGTGAGAGTGTCCTCGTACCTGTTGCTTTAATTGCTTCCAAGAGATTGTCTGATGAGATGAAATCTGTTGGAGTGGGTTCAGGTGCCTGAGGTGGCTCTGGATCATCACTTTCCACAGGAGGACATCCTGAACCAGGGCAACTACCGTGTTTGCGGAGGAAACCATTAGAGTTGAGACAACGAAGCTGTAAGCATGACCGACACTTGCCTCTCCTAGTATTGCCAGCCGTGCCATTTCCCTGGCTGCTTGCTTCCTCGTGGTTCGCATCCATCTGCTAGACTAGACAATAGGAGTGGAGTATGACATGCTGGGTGAGTATGGTGCGTGGAAGGTAGTGAACTTGACCGTGGTGGCCTGGTGGAGTTTGAGGGGCTGGGAGGGGAAGGGGAAAACTTCCCCTGGGAATTAGGTGGGGGAGGCGCAGTGTGGAAATTTATTTGGTCCCTAAAGTTCCACAGGACGTCCAGCATGGCCGTACGGGACGGCTGAGCTGGATGGCCCTTATACCCCACCCAAACAGGGAAGCATTCTCTTGTCGGCGATGGATTCTTGGTAGGCATGTATTTAATTTATAGATTTACTCTTCAGGGAAGGAGTAGGTAGTTTTACTGGTAGTACACTAATATTAGGTTTACTAAGGCATCTGTAGATAATGATAAAGTAGGCCTAAGACCTTAACATAGGTAGTAATAGGCCGATAATGTAGGCAAACACTAGGATAAGTTAGCTAGGGAGAACTGGCAGCCCTAGTTTGAATGAAGAGATGAGGGTCTGGAAGGGAGACCAGCTCGTTCTTCTTAAGACAGACACCAACTGGACAAGATGTGCCGTGATCAGCAGACGGCGCCCCCACGTGTCTTCACATTTGAGACCTGGGGAAATCTGGTAGAGGCACCTCGATGTACCGTAGATGACCTCCTCCGTCAGGCTCATACAGTAAGACAAGACCTCCTTTATCTCGTAGATTTCTGGCCAGTGTCTGGGGAGATTGTGAGTGAGTTTATTTGTGGGCCTGTGTTGCAGCTGGCAGAGCATGCCCAGTAAGTACCAGTGTCTCAGAGCAGTCTAGAAGCTAGTGTCTGAGTCTGCATAGTTATACTAGGGGATACATACCCTCTTGGATATAGGAATTTCTGAGGTGCAGGCAGGACACTAATTACGATTGAATATTGCAGGAATTAATGCTCCCGGTTGCACGTGGTTTCTGAGGGGGAGTCCAAAGGGGCTAAGGCTAGCTTAGGGAAGTGAAGATCAGGATATATGCTGCAACACCAAGTAAGTTAGTCCTTTATACGTGCATGCAGGCGAGGTTTCTTGCAATACCAATCATTTGTGAAAATCTGTCCTATAAGCCACTTGTGAGGCTGAGGTACCCACCTCAGAGCTCGGTGTCAACAGAGTTTGCCAGGGTAGGCGACTCACTTGGAGGCAATCCACACAAATTTTCACACGCAGGTTGTTGAGTGGGGTTATCCCGGGGAGTACAATACACATGGACTTGCACACTATATATTGTTCACACTGTCTTACAATACACATAACTTTATTTGTTTCCCATGTACACCATGAACAATGTGGGTATGGGCACTGCTGAACCAATGTGTTCACTCACCATCTAGTTGCACATCCCACCTCTTCCACCCACCCCCGTGACGTGGGGGTGAATGCACTGACTGGTCACTCCCTCGTTAACATTAATTTCACATTGTTTTTCCATAACATATGCCTCTAAATAGTCCATGCATCGTCACAATCATTTCCAAGTTAACTGGAAGCATGGTGCATGGTGCATGGTGCTGGATATAGATGTTTTTATAAGAGCTTTTCGAGGTCTGTATGTACGATAATCTTGGCCGGTACTCATACACAGTGTAGGCCTTATACGCCCCCACCCCTCCACTGGCCGTCTTCCTCACCACCACCACTTATTTATTTATTTATTTATTTAGTAATTTAAGCATACATACAGAGGTACAAAAAATACAGGTAAGAGCAGCATGCCAAAGCCACTTATATGCATAGCATTACGGGCTGGCTTAAAATTAACTTAAGATTAACTAAGCAATGATGAAATCAGTGATAAAACATTATTGTAAACAGATAACTATAAAGCACAAATGAGTATTACAAAGACAGGTCATATGGTTGCATGCATTGCTGTACATTCAGTCGAATGGAGTATTCTGTTAGGTAGTGTATTTAAAAAAAATAATAAAGTTAGATTGGGTCCTAGGTTTAACATTTGTGTGATATAATTGTGAGTAACATATAGGATATACAATTTATAAGGTTCAGTTATTCAGTATTTATTTGGTTTTGAGTGAGTAAGTGATCTTTGAGAAGAGACTTGAATTTATAAACAGGTAGTGTTTCTTTTATATTTACAGGTAATGAATTCCAGATTTTAGGGCCTTTTATGTGCATTGAGTTTTTGCATAGCGTGAGATGGACACGAGGAACATCAAAGAGTGATCTGTGCCTTGTGTTATGGTCATGTGTTCTGTTGAGGTTGGCAAGGAGATGTTTGAGGGGAGGGTTAATATCAGAGTTAAGTGTTCTATGTATGTAATAGGTGCAATAATAAGTATGGATGTTTTGTATGGTGAGTAGGTTGAGTGTTTTGAATATTGGTGGAGTGTGTTGCCTGTAGTGAGAATTTGTTATCATTCTAACTGCGGTTAACAGGTTTTGGGTATTGTGTGGTTTACATGTTATAAAATACTAATTACAGAGGGAGCCACTAGGTCTAAGAAAACCAATTTTCATCTAATTCACAAACTGCACAACACTTCCACAATTTACCTTGAAACGGTGCACTGAAATGTCTTCTCGCTTCACTCGAATCTTCCTAGAGTATTCACAATAAGTCCTGTTGAGTCTTAACATGGTCAGCCTCGTTGGTCCGGAGTTATAATTGAAAATCCCGCAGCTAGCCCGCCACACGTCTTGCCATGGCAATGTGATGCATACATGTGGACACATACGATGCATACATACGCAGTGGTGCATATGTTGCTGTATATGTACACATACGCACACATATCTTTATATGTCTTGCTGCATTAGAATCTTATGTCCCTTTGCAATATTTCTTTTCTGTTTACTGAGGTAGAGAAGGCTGGGCTTATGGAATACAGGGATACATTTCTCCGATCGTGCAGTGACCGTAATACTTCTAGTTACAGTGCCATATTCCAAATTCTGCCTAACTTCGCCTGAATACACACGTAATGCTAATTATTTTATCTCATAAATAAACCTATTACCCATAACTTATTCCTCGCTGCTCAGATATTTGAAATAAAATATTTAGGTGGCCCGGTGGCCTGGTGGCTAAAGCTCCCGCTTCACACACGGAGGGCCCGGGTTCGATTCCCGGCGGGTGGAAATATTTCGACACGTTTCCTTACACTTGTTGTCCTGTTCACCTAGCAGCAAATAGGTACCTGGGTGTTAGTCGACTGGTGTGGGTCGCATCCTGGGGGACAAGATTAAGGACCCCAATGGAAATAAGTTAGACAGTCCTCGATGACGCACTGACTTTCTTGGGTTATCCTGGGTGGCTAACCCTCCGGGGTTAAAAATCCGAACGAAATCTTATCTTATCTTATAACTATATTTTAGAAAATAGTACAAGTGAAGGAAGAAGGAAATGTTTACTTAGTCTCTGTTCAGGGGCACCGAGAGAATTTCTGTACTGGGGAAGGGTTAGGAACGGCTATCTGGTTGGAAGAGGGGCATGGGAGATCTATTTTGAAGCAGCCTTATTATTATTACTATTTTTATTTAGGGCGCTGTACTGGGGGGGGGGGGATATGTGGAAGGCGTATTCCCCTAAGAAAAAAGAAAAGTAAACTGGAGAGAGACGGTCCCTCTTCAGGAGAAGGCAAAGAATCACTGAGCACCTCAAGAATGCTAGATTATCTGAAACGCGGAAGGAAGCGCTAACCAGGGAAGTGGAAAATATTGAGCTTAAGTTAAAGGACTCATACAAGATCTAGGAGGGACAAGAGGAGCTAAAAGCGATTAGTGAAAATGAAAGAAATTCGAAATATTTCTTTTCATATGCCAAAATTAAGGCAAAAAAACACATCTAGTATAGGGCCCCTGTTCAGACAAGATGGATCTTACACAGATGACAACAAAAGAAATGAGTGTTCAGCGAGCCACTAATCAGTCTAAAGATAGGCAACCCAAATAATTTTTTCATGAATGAGTCTCAAAACTCTGGCAATGTATGCCAAATTTCTGACATAATCCTAACTCCACTAGACTTTGAGAAAGCTATTGAGAATATGCCCATGCACTCAGCCCCAGGCCCAGACTCGTGGAACTCTGTGTTCGTTAAGAACTGCGAGAAACCCTTCTCACGGGCCCTAAGATAAGAGATAAGATTTCGTTCGGATTTTTAACCCCGGAGGGTTAGCCACCCAAGAAAGTCAGTGCGTCATCGAGGACTGTCTAACTTATTTCCATTGGGGTCCTTAATCTTGTCCCCCAGGATGCGACCCACACCAGTCGATTAACACCCAGGTACCTATTTGCTGCTAGGTGAACAGGACAACAGGTGTAAGGAAACGTGTCGAAATGTTTCCACCCGCCGGGAATCGAACCCGGGCCCTCCGTGTGTGAAGCGGGAGCTTTAGCCACCAGGCATAGACACAGGTGAGATTCCACAGTCACTAAAAACAACGGATGTAGCCCCACTCCATAAAGGTGGCAGCAAAGCAATAGCTAAGAACTATAGACCAATAGCTTTAACGTTCCACATAAAAATCTTTGAAAGACTTCTAAGAAGCAGGATTGCAAACCACTTGGACTCCCAACAGTTACACAATCCAGAGCAATATGGGTTCACAACAGGTCGCTCCTACTGGACCACTATGATATGGTCTTAGATGCACTGGAAAACAAACAGAATGCAGATGTAGTATACACAGATTTTGCAAAAGCCTTTGACAAGTGCGATCATGGTCCAATAGCAAACAAAATGCATGCTAAAGGGATAATTGGCAAAGTAGGCAGATGGATCTTCAACTTTCTAATCAATCGAACACAAAGAGTAGTGGTAAACAGAGTTAAATTGAAAGTTGCCATAGTGAAGAGCTCTGTTCCACAAGGCCCAGTACTCGCCCTATCCTGTTCCTCATCCTCATATCAGACATAGACAGAGATGTAAACCATAGCACCGTATCATCCTTTGCAGACGATACTAGGATTTGCATAAGATTGTCATCCATTGAGGACACGGCAAATCTCCAAGAAGATATAAACCAAGATTTCCAATGGGCAACGGAGAACAATATGATGTTCAATGAAGACAAATTCCAACTACTCCGTTATGGAAAACTGGAGGAAATAATAGCTAGAACTGAGTATACTACAAACTCTAATCACACAATAGAGCGGAAAAGTAACGTGAAGGACCAGGGAGTGGTAATGTCTGAGGATCTTGCCTTCAAGGACCACAACAATGCCACTATCACATCTGCGAGGAAACTGATAGGATGGATAATGAGAACATTCAAGACAGGAAATGCCAAGCCAGTGATGATCCTTTTTAAAATAATTTGTTTTCTCTAGGCTGAAATACTGCTGTACATTAACATCTCTATTCAAGGCAGGTGAAATTGCAGATCTAGAGAATGTATAGAGAACCTTTACTGCACACATATAAGTTCCATCAAACACCTTGACTACTGGGAACTCTTGGAAGTATTTGACTTGTACTCACTAGAGCGCAGGCGAGATACATCATAATCTACACCTGAAAGATCCTGGATGGACTGGTCTCTAACCTGCACACAGAAATCACTCCCTTCGAAAGCAAAAGACTTGGCAGGCGATGCAACATACCCCCAGTGAAAAGTAGGGACGCCATTAGTAAACTAAGAAAAAACAATAAATGTCCGGGGCTCAAGACTGTTCAACAGCCTCCCTCCAGCCATAAAGGGAATTACCAATGGACCCCTGGTTGTCTTCGAGAGGGAGCTGGATAGATACCTCAAGTTAGTTCCGGATCAGCCGGGCTGTGGTTCGTACGTTGGACTACGTGCGGTCAGCAGTAACAGCCTGGTTGATCAGGTCCTGATCCACCCGGAGGCCTGGTCATGGACCGGGCCGCGGGGGCGTTGAGTCCCGGAATACCCTCCAGGTAGACTCCAGGTAGGTTGGTAGGCTGACGTCCCCAAGCTTTCATTTTGTGCCGCCCCTGTCTCTGGACTTGAAATCAGCATCAGAAGAAAATTTCATATTTTTCCTGATAAACACTACCGCCATCACCACCAACATTTGGAGGTGGAGTAGCAGGCCACGACATCACTAATCACTGGCTTCCCTCTGCTGGACCAGTGAGCTGCCTAGTGAAGGTGTTACTGGGAGGGTGTTGGTGAGGGTTGTGGTGTAGGGAGGGTGAGGGTGGTGGTGTAGTTAGGGGTTGTGATGGAGGTGGTTATGGTGTAGGTGTGGTCAGAGCTGTGAGGCTGGTGGTGTGGTCAGAGCTGTGAGGCTGGTGGTGTGGTCAGAGCTGTGAGGCTGGTGGTGTGGTCAGAGCTGTGAGACTGGTGGTGTGGTCAGAGCTGTGAGGCTGGTGGTGTGGTCAGAGCTGTGAGACTGGTGGTGTGGTCAGAGCTGTGAGGCTGGTGGTGTGGTCAGAGCTGTGAGGCTGGTGGTGTGGTCAGAGCTGTGAGGCTGGTGGTGTGGTCAGAGCTGTGAGGCTGGTGGTGTGGTCAGAGCTGTGAGGCTGGTGGTGTGGTCAGAGCTGTGAGGCTGGTGGTGTGGTCAGAGCTGTGAGGCTGGTGGTGTGGTCAGAGCTGTGAGACTGGTGGTGTGGTCAGAGCTGTGAGGCTGGTGGTGTGGTCAGAGCTGTGAGACTGGTGGTGTGGTCAGAGCTGTGAGGCTGGTGGTGTGGTCAGAGCTGTGAGGCTGGTGGTGTGGTCAGAGCTGTGAGGCTGGTGGTGTGGTCAGAGCTGTGAGGCTGGTGGTGTGGTCAGAGCTGTGAGGCTGGTGGTGTGGTCAGAGCTGTGAGGCTGGTGGTGTGGTCAGAGCTGTGAGGCTGGTGGTGTGGTCAGAGCTGTGAGGCTGGTGGTGTGGTCAGAGCTGTGAGGCTGGTGGTGTGGTCAGAGCTGTGAGGCTGGTGGTGTGGTCAGAGCTGTGAGGCTGGTGGTGTGGTCAGAGCTGTGAGGCTGGTGGTGTGGTCAGAGCTGTGAGGCTGGTGGTGTGGTCAGAGCTGTGAGGCTGGTGGTGTGGTCAGAGCTGTGAGGCTGGTGGTGTGGTCAGAGCTGTGAGGCTGGTGGTGTGGTCAGAGCTGTGAGGCTGGTGGTGTGGTCAGAGCTGTGAGGCTGGTGATGTGGTCAGAGCTGTGAGGCTGGTGGTGTGGTCAGAGCTGTGAGGCTGGTGGTGTGGTCAGAGCTGTGAGGCTGGTGGTGTGGTCAGAGCTGTGAGGCTGGTGGTGTGGTCAGAGCTGTGAGGCTGGTGGTGTGGTCAGAGCTGTGAGGCTGGTGGTGTGGTCAGAGCTGTGAGGCTGGTGGTATGATGGCGTCAGTCACTGTTTAGAGCATTTCTACATTAAATTTCGCCAGGCAATGATAATGTAAAAATCACAAACATTCCAATTTAAAGCCACAAATTATTATTGACACTTTTTTTCTGTCCCCTCAAATGTCCTTCTATGCTCATACCTGTCCTTCAGTGACTCATAATAAGTATCTTGTGGATCTATTATAAAAACATGAAAATTATCCTGCGAGGAAGTGTCTTAGTAAGTTTTATTCATGTACAGGTACACATAAATACAGTTACATAAATTATCATACACAGCAGTGTAAACAATTTTGATAAAAAAACAATGGTAATGAGCGAGAGGTGCATAGTTAGGAACACGCTGGTTCATACTCGAAGGCACTTGTGACTATAACGGGGATTTCAATGCCAAGGATGTGATCCTTGGGCCACTCACCGTGGCTTGCGATGTATTTGTACTCTAATGCTGTATATTAAACATCGAGTAAATGACAACCAGAATTTTTTCTGTTTAACATTATGTTCGTAGGAGATTGATAGGTTATTGTAAGTAATGGAGTCTCCTTATTTGTCAAAAATACAGTTTACGAAGAAATAAATTTATAATATCCCTGCTGAGTGGGACTTGTGTACTGGGTCCCGTAAGCGGGTCAATGACTCTTGAGCTTAATTTCTCATAAGATAATGTTCTCTTTCTTAGTTCTTTGGAGTGTAGCAGATGTTGTCTGAAAATGTATTAAAATGTGTAAACTCTCGTGCACAGATACCGTTTAATTAACATATTATATCTGTAGTAGTGCTAGGTAACATTTACACACAATTCTTGTCATACCACAAAAACTGCAAACAAATTGGTGGAATGGAAAAAGGTAACGGGATAAGAGTAGGTACAGGACTGGGGAAGGGAAGGGACGGAGGGAGTCTGGGTGGAAATGGGGGGAGGTTGGATGGGAGGGAGGGAAGAGAGCTCATCAGCTGGCTGGATACACTACCTCAGTCTGTCTAGAATCATTCTCCTTCTAGCACCCGTACTGGTTTTCAGACCTTACCGTTAAGGGGTGATGGATAAGTGTCTTTTTACATGTGTGTGTATTGTAAGGAAGAATTCTTAAAGCCGATATTTATTCAGTAGATACGAAAAATCCACAAAGCTTTCTGAATATAAGGTGTAAGAGTAGCACCTATGGACATTGTGGAAATAAACTA
Organism: Cherax quadricarinatus; assembly: GCF_038502225.1. Lineage (NCBI taxonomy): Eukaryota > Metazoa > Arthropoda > Malacostraca > Decapoda > Parastacidae > Cherax > Cherax quadricarinatus. The sequence continues at coordinate 29,330,462 of NC_091295.1, forward strand.
TTACTATTGATATTACTATAAACTTTGGTGACTGACTGGTAAATACAGTCATTACGAAATATACAAGTGAAGGGCGAATTAGAGGCTAGTGCAGACTTAATATTGACCAATTACAAGATGTGGAGAAACAGCTATGTGTGTGTGGTAGTGATGGTGGGGATGGTGTGGGCAGTGAGTGGTGAGGTTAACTCTATTCACACACACTCAGATTATAATATTAACAGCGGCAATGCGCGCCTCAGAGAAATCCAAACGAGGTTCTTAGACGTGATAGGTAACTCCACGTCTTCCATGTTCACTATAAGTGAACTGATGTCTCTACTGTACACTGACACGGGCGGGGAGCTGGGAAAACTCCTGCTAGAGGGTGTCATGCTGGGGGTGCAGGAGAAAGACGCCATCACACTCCTAACTCATTTCTGGGCGGAATTACAACTGAGACTCTCTCCTGTGTTGATGGAGACTCTAAATGATTACCGTGACTTCTTTGCTGGTATGGACATAACGACGCTACCATTGGTGTGGGAGCAATTATTTCGAAAGGATGAACTGGGTAACAGTCTAGCGGAAGTGCCGTTGGGTCAGCTTATAGACATGATACAACCCTCTGCTTCTAAGTACGGGGTCGATATCCGTGCCTTCGTTAATTCCCTCATGGGCAAGGGAGACAACAACGCTAGGGATCTTATATTCACAATCATCAATAATCTGGACGTATCATCAATGGTGAATTCTTTCTTAAATTCCACATCAAGTCCCACAGCAGTTCAGGCGAAAAAGACTGATCACAGCACAATTGTTAAACCTCGTCCAAGTAATGAGGAAAAAACAAAAAAGGAGAAAGACAAAATTCTACAGCTGTTCAAGCCGCTGGTGGCATCCCTCTTGCGTGAGAACAACGTGGACCTTGATGTTGATGCAGTGTTGAAGGTGTTGTCACCGTTACTCTCCGTGGATATGATGGCCCAAGCCGCCCCCCTCCTAACCATGCTCGGTTCCCAAGCTGGAGAAGGAATTGCTCCCGTCATTGCTAGCATATTAGGGGGAGGAGACGATCGGAAAAAACAGCAACAAATGGGCGGTCTTCTAGGAGGATTAGGTACATTGTTGGCAGGTGGAGGCAAGAACAATATGGACCTTGATGTTATGATGAATATTGCCTCTGTATTCATGAACAGTGGAAAGCCTTCTAAGAACAAAAAAAGAGACAAAAAAGAAAAATCCAGTAACAGTGGTTTTAATATGGACTTACTGATGAACCTTGCAGGTAATCTAGCAGCAAAAAATGATATTAACCTAGGTTCCATTTTGGCCGCTACATCCAGTTTTCTCGCCCCTGACATAAAAAAGGAAAAACAAATGGATATGAAGAAAATGCAGCAAAGCATACAAGTGTCAACTGGAGAGAAGCAAAAGACAGCAAAAGAAACAGTTAACGACTCCCAGCTTAATGAAAAACCTAAAGCCATTCATAAGCCAAATACCACATTAAGGAAAAATAAATCCAAGAATCTCATAGACGTTATCGAGCCAATTCTGCTGTCGATGCAGACTGACAAGAAATGTAATAGCAAGATTAAGGATGCTATCTCATTGAGCAAGTCGATGTTGAACAACAAGATTTCCGGCATGGGAGACGTAAGCCAACTGCTGCCTTACATCATATCCTCACTGGTGGGTGGTGACACTGAAGGTCTCGGTATGGACAGTATGTTAGCTACCATGAAGCAAGCCATGGCTTATGCAAGTTGGGACGATTTTCTTCAGAAATTAAACAACGAGGATTACCGGGAATCTCTCATACTAAACATCACTCCATATTTATCAGAGTTGCTAGCTCTTCTTGCCACACAAGATGTCCAGAACAGACTGTACGATGTTGCCATTCCAAAGATAGAGACCTTCCTCACCTCGTACGGTCTGCCTGGCGTCACCCTCAACAACTTCCCAGAGCGTGTTGCCCCCCTTGTGGGCATGCTGGGTAAAAGTTGGAACCTCCCTTTCAAACCTACCATCATCCTGGTGCCACTCAGGGATTACTTGAAGGGTCTTCAGTCTTGGGCGGGGACTGGCCTCGCACACATTCGCACCCTCTCCACACGACACGTTAGTACCATTGCCTGGGCTTAATACTGGTCTTTATAGTATTTTGTTGTAGCATTAATGTAATTATAGTTTTACATATTTGTTTTGCCCCATTGTCCGATTCAAAGAAGGAAACACTCACCATCACTCATTCAATAGCAATCACTAAATTTACTAATTGTAATATTGTTATATGTTTTTTACTACCTCATCATTATAAATCTAATTAATTACTTCAGTTATCTAGTATCCAATAAGATACATTAAAATGTACTGCTCCATAACCTGTGTCAATATACAGTAAGAATTAGGATTAGTCTGGCCGCAATGCCTAGGCATGCTAGAGGCCAAGTCGGACCGGAACGCCATCACAACTTTCATTTCTCCTAAGTGAGGGTTATTTATGTATTGTTCCAGTCACGGTATTCTTGCATTTTTATTCTTCATCATTTGAACGGCAACATCCCATCCATCCTTCAGAGAGCAGGCACTGTACTTCCCCTCCCAGAACTGTCGGACTAACACGCGCACTTACGTCGCCTGCCGCATACTCCACCTCATACGTCGCCTGCCGCATACTCCACTTCATATGTCGCTTGCCTCATACTCCACCTCATACGTCGCCTGCCGCATACTCCACCTCATATGTCGCCTGCAGCATACTCCACCTCATACGTCGCCTGCCGCATACTCCACCTCATACGTCGCCTGCCGCATACTCCACTTCATATGTCGCTTGCCTCATACTCCACCTCATACGTCGCCTGCCGCATACTCCACCTCATA